>NC_080577.1:44677500-44680000 GCF_029962835.1 Magnolia sinica | reverse complement strand
CCCTCTTTCATGGCCACATATCTTTCCGGCTAAGGAATGGGAAATCTTTCTCCTGTTACATGAATCAAATGTTTCATTTCATCCGGGAAAAGCCATCTCTTTCTCAACAATGCCTTTGTCATTTGATCCAATAGCGTTCCGTTAGATAGGAACAGATTTGATAAATACTGATAACTCTCGGATGGAGTATTAGAACGGAAAGATCCATTAGATAATGAACTATTGGTTCTAAGCCATCTCTGGCGATGAATCAACAATTCGAAGTGCTTTTCTTGCGTATTCTTGATGAACCAGCGTTTATATATAGATGTGGGAGGATTTGTTTGGGAAGTAATAAGCCCCTTTGACATCTCTTCATCTGCAAAGAATTCTCGACGTGAAAACACAGAGACAAAGGGCTGATCTTTGAATAGGAAAAAGAATGGATCTGCAGGGTCCCAAACGAATTGGCTTATTCGAAAAAAGCCTTGTTCTTTGGAAGATCTATCTCGTGTCTGGTACTGCATGGTTCCACTCTGCAAGAACTCCGAATCATTCTCTTGAAGCTCATCCTCTTTATGATAAATGATCCGCTTGCCCCGAAATGACCTGGCCCAATAGGGAAATCCCAATTCATTGGTCCTTTCGATACAATCAAATAGATTGCCACAAGGGCGCCATATTCTAGGAGCCCAAACTATGTGATTGAATAAATCCTCCTCTATCTGTTGCGGGTCGAGGGCTCCTTCTCCTTCCCCTTCTTCAAACTCCGATTCGTATTTTTCATATAGAAATCTCTGATCAACGATAGAACAAGATCCATTTTGCATCATATCTAACTGATTCCTTGGTTCGGACCGAAGAAGCAATGTCACTCGATCATTATCAAACTGACTGCAATCTTTTTCTGTCCGTGAGGATCCCACCAGAGCGCCTTCTACTTCTAATTCTAATAGGCCATGAACTAGATCAGAATCATTCTCAACGAATCCATAAGAAGGGATCCAATTTTTTTCATCGGGTCCGGGTGGAGACCAAAGATCTTGAGCGACCAATCCGGCAGAACAACTCAAAAGATAAAGAAGTATCGTTAATTTCTTCATGCTCGTTCCAAGTTCGAAGTACCATTTGTACAAATAAGAATCCCCTTCCTTACATGATTTCTTCTTCATATAGATAGATATAGGATCTATGGGGCAATTACTTAGAAGTACATTTTGTGCAACAGCCCTTCCTATCTGATAGAAAAGGATCCCATGATCCTGAACCGATCTTACCTGGGATCGCAAATCCCAAGTTTGTCTATGAAGAGCTGATCTAATTGTATTAGTGTCTATAATGGATTTCTTCTGTGTAATACTAATTGATAGGGCCTCATTGGTAAGTGCTACAAGATCTCGTGCATTGGAACCCATGGTCATGGACCCGAATCCGTTAGTATGGAACATTTTCTTTTCCAAGTGAAATCCCCTAGTATATGAAAGAATGAAAAAGTGCTTTCGTTGTTGTGGAATAAGAAGCCTTCGTATCTTAATGCATGTATTTAATTTATTCGGAGCTATTAGAGCGGGATCCACTTTTTTGGGAATATGAGTCGAAGCAATAACAAGAATATTTCTAGTGGAACATCTTTCACAATCTCTGGAGAGATAGTTCACTAATAGACCGAGGGATAAGTAATTCGACTCATTCACATACAGATCATGAATGTTTGGAATCCATATTATGCAAGGGGACATTGCTTTTGCTAATTCTAATTGAGGGGTGATATCAAATCGGTCTATTTTCGGCGTCATATACATAGTTAGCACATTCGTCATAGTTAGCAGCTCCGTATCAAGGTCATCATCAATATCGTCACTATCATCAATATCGATATCGTCACTATCATCAATATCGATATCGTCAATAAGATAACCTTTAGGCTTGTCATCCAGGAACTTGTTCGGAAATACCGTAATGAAAGGAACATAGGAGTTTGTCGCTAGGTATTTGACCAAATATGATCGTCCAATTCCTATAGAACCTATCACTAAAATACCCCTAGAAGGGGATAGGGCTAAGCGGAGCGAAAAGGGTTTTCCATGAGATGGGAAATGAAAACTATTAGCCCCACACGAGGTTTGTGAATAAGTGATTGTCTGATAATGAGCAAGGAATATCCGTCTTTCTGCTAAACAGGATCTATTGAACTCATAATTCATTAGAGACTTTTTATGAATGTCAACTAAGTATCGTAAGTAAATTGATCCCGGTTGTTCAATCATTTGATAACCAGAGTCATTCTTTGATAAATGATCACTATGAGTCAGACTCAATAGAATTTGATCAATCCCCTTTTCTGTCGTTAAGGTGGAGAACTGAACCAAGAATTCTCTTTCTTCATCATCAATCGAATCACTGTTCGCGACCCAGGATTCTATTTTATCATCAATCCAATCACCGTTCACGTTTTTTCTTTTTCTTATCAATGAATAGATCTCTTTACTTGTACGACTTAGATGTCTCGTATTTCTCGAAA